>NC_091472.1:207764611-207807777 GCF_036971445.1 Narcine bancroftii | reverse complement strand
TTCAATGAGTTCCCTCCCATTCTTTGAAATTCAGGCCAAGAGTTGTCAAATATTCCTCATGTGATATCCTTTCATTCCCAGAATCATCCAGCGAACCTCCTCTGAACCCTCTCCAACGTCAGCCATCCTTTCTTAAATGAAGAGCTTAAAACTGCTCACAACATTCCCAAGAGAGGTCTCACCAGTGCCCTATAGAGCCCCAACATCACATCCATGCTCATTCCTCTTGAAATGATGCCAACATTGCATTTGCCAATTAGCTATAGTCTTCTCTCTACTGCCATCAGGAAAGAGGTATCGGTGCCACAAGACTCACACCACCAGGTTCAGGAACAGCTGCTACCCCTCCACCACCAGACTCCTCAACAACAAACTCGATCAGGGACTCATTGAAGGGCTTTTATTTTGCATATTATTTATTTCTGTATTTGCCTAGTCAGTTTGTTTACATTTTTCTCTTTTTTGCACGTATCTTTTAAGTTGTGCACTATGATAAGTAGTAATTCTGCCTCGCCCGCAGGTAAAAGAATCTCAGGGTTGCATGTGATGTGCATGAACTCTGACAACAACCCTGAATTTTGAGTTCATACACTTTTGAAGTCATACAGTGAGGAAACTTCTGCCCAACATGCCCGTGCTGTCCAAAATATCCCACGCACTCTGGTCCTACTTGCCTGCATTTGGCCCTTAATCGCTCTGAACCCATTCCATCTATGGATCCATCTAAATGTTCCTGAAACGTTGCAATAGCACCTGCCTCACCCATCTCCTCCAGCAGCCTGTTCCACACATCCACTGCCCTCTGTGCGGAAATGTACCCTTCAAGGTTCCTGTTAAATCTCCCACCCCCTCATCTTAAACCTGTCTCCTGGTTACCTCTGGGCAAAAGACACTGCATTGACCCAATCTATTTCTCTCATGATTTTGTACACCCTATGAGATGACCCCTCATCCTCTTGCTCTCTGAGGAATAAAGCTCCAGCTTGCTCATCCGCTCCATAGAGCTCAGGCCCCGAGTCCTGGCCATAGTCTCGTCAATCTTCTCTGCACAATCTCCAGCTTGACAACCTCTGTCCTGCAGCACGGTGGCCAAAGCTGAACACAGTGCTCCACATGGGGCCTCAACAGCATCCTATACACCTCCCAAATTCCAGACTCTTCTGAAATGCATGTGGATTGGTAGGTAGACCCAGGGACGATGCTTCAAGTCAGGATGGTGTGTGACTCGGTGGGGAGTGGGGGCTGAGTGGGAGAATGGATCAGCTCATGATGGAGCAAACTCGATGGGCTGAATGGCCTGCTGCTCTATCTTACAGCTCAAGCTGTCCAGTCCTGGCATCATTCACGTGAACCTCTCTGCAAAATCTCTGGTTTATTCCCATCGTTTCCCCAGCGTGACCACCAGAACTGTGCACAATCTCCAAGACCTCACTGCAGATTGTTTCCTGTGGGAGACAAACACAGGTAAACAATTCAGCTTTCAGGAGCTCATCACCAAAGGTACAGGTTTCTAACTGCTCACGTTGGGCTTTACAATTACTGTGTCAAGTGTCTCACTATAACTACAGCGTAGCAGCACAAATTATTGGGTATCGCCTATCAGGTAGTGACATGTGGTGTTAAAGATAGAACTAGCATTTATCACAAGATAGCGCAGCAGAAGCAGGCCATTCAGCCCATTGAGTCTGCTCCACCATTCTATCATGAGTTGATTAATCCTGCCACTCAACCCCACTCCCCAGCTTTCTCCCCGAACCCCTGATGCCCTGACTAATCAAACACCTGTCAATCTCTGCCTTAAATACACCCAATGACCTCCCTTCCACAGCTGCCTGAAGCAACAGGTTCCACGGACCCAATACCCTCTGATGAAAAGATTTTTTCCACCTCTGTTTTAAATTGACGCCCTTTTATCTTGAAGTTGTGCCCTCTTGTTCTAGACTCCCCTACCATGGGAAAACATCCTTGCCACATCTACTCTGCCCAGGCCTTTCAGCATTCAAAATTCCTCCATGAGGCCCCCCTTGTCCTGTACACCAAAGAGTTATACTGCAGCGTTTGTCAGCATGTCGTCCCCTGAGCTCACGACGGCTCTGAGGAGGACTGCCTCCGAGTGTAATCATCGCGTCAGTCCTTGAAACCTGCCTGTCGGCCCCTTAGACATCCAAACCCCGTGGACAGTAATGAGGGGCCCTCCCAGATCAGAGTGAGAGATTCTGTGACACCTGGGGAGAAGGGTCCTGCTCCTCCCCGGAGCAGAGGCAGCCTCAAGAAAGGAGAATCAGTTTGGCAGTCTTGTTACCTTCCCCTGCTCCGACCTGCCCTTGTTAATCATCGTCCCTGGGCCTCTGTACAATGCAGTGAGAAGGACTGTGCCCAGCCCTCACTGGCCAAAGTAAAGCTGATCTTAACCTCCCCACCTTTCATTTCAGTCCTTATAAAAGTGAAGTCCAGACCATCGTTTGCTGGCTGATGCTTTGGCAACGATTACAGTGACTGGTGTTCTTGTACTCGGGATGACTTCCACCCAACCTAGACTCGCATCTTTGCACCAGAAAGGGTTGCCTCACATAAGACCATGAGACATGCAAAGAAACATAGGCCATTCAGCTCATCGAGTCTGCCCCGCCATTTAATCATGAGCTGATCCATTCTCCCACTCATCCTCACTGCCTGCCATTCTCCCCATAACCTTTGATGCCCTGGCTAATCAAAAACTATCAATCTCTGCCTTAAATACACCCAATCACCTGGCCTCCACAACCACCTATGCAACACATTTACCACCCTCTAGCTGAAGAAGTCCCTCCGAATCTTAAATTCCAATGAGTACTGGCCAAGAGCTGGCAAACATTCCTCATATGATAACCTTTTCATTCCCAGAGTCATCCTTGTGAACCTCCTCCGAGCCCTCACCAATGTCAGTACATTCTCTCTTCAAAGAGGAGTCCAATACTCTATGTGTCATCTCTCCAGTTCCTTAGAAAGCATCAACATTAGATCCCTGTTCTTATAATCATGTAACAATTACAGCACAGAAACAGGCCAGTTCAGCCCTTCTCGTCCATGCCGAACACCTTCTCCCACCTGGTCCCATTGACCCACATCCAGCCCATAACCTTCCATACCTTTCTCTAACCCTAACCCTATCAGACTTTTCCTTAAATATTAAAATTGACCCCGCATCTACCAGTTTGGCCGGAAGCTCGTTCCACACCCTCACCACCCTCTGTGAAGAGATTCCCCCTTGTGTTTCCCCTAAACATCCCCCCTTCAACCTCAATCTATGTCCTCTTGTTTGAATCTCCCCCGCTCTCAATGGAAAAAACCTGTCTATCTGTAGCCCCTATAAATATCAATGCCTCCATCAAATCTCCCCTCAATCTTCCACACTTCGGGGAATAAATTCCAAGCCTGTTTAACCTTTCCCTGTAACTCAAACCCTGAAACCCAGGCAACATTCTTGTTAATCTTCTCCGCTCTCTCTCTATACTGCTTACATACTTCCTATAATTCAGTGACTGAAACTGCACACAATATTCCACATTTGGCCTTACCCATGCCTTATACAACTTCAACATGACATCCCAACTCCTGTACTCAATACTCTGATTTATGAAGGCCAACATACCAAAAGCTTTCTTCACCACCCTATCTACACCTGAATTCCTAAATCCCTTTGTTCTACTCCATTCCTCCATTGTCTTCCATTTAACGTGTATGACCTTTGGTGATTAGTCCTACCAAAATGTACCACCTTTGGTATTAAACTCCATCTGCCATCTTTCTGCCCACTCTTCTAAATGGCCTATATCCCACTCCAAGCTTTGAAAACCTTACTCACTGTCCACAACATCATCATCTGCATATTTACTAATCCAATTTACCACCCTATCATCCAGATCATTAATATATATGACAAACAACAATGCACCCACTACTGATCCCTGAGGCTCTCCACTAGCCACTGGTCTCCAAGTTAACAAACAATTTTCCACCACTGCTCTCTGGCATCTCCCATCCAACCATTGTTGAATCCACTTCACTACTTCAATATTAATACCTAATGATTGAAACTTCCTAACCTCTTATGTGGAACCTTTGCCAAAGGCCTTACTAAAGTCCATAAAGACAATATCCACAGCCTTCCCTTTGTCAACCTTCTTCATAACCTCCTCGAAAAATTCTATGTTTTTTTTAAATATGATCTACCACATACAAAACCATGTTGAATACTCACCATCCCTAAGAATGTTCTCCATTAATTTACCTAACTCCAACATCAGACTCAGGCCCATAATTACCTGGTTAACTTTTAGAGCCTTTTTAAATTATGGAACAACATGAGCCATTCTCCATTTCTGTCAAAGTCCCACCATTTCTACACTAACCTCCCTCAAGGTCCTAGGGTATATCTCGTCAGGACACAGATTTATGCACCTTGATTCTCTTTAAAATAGTCAGTACTACCTCCACCTTCATTAACTTTAACAATCTGGTTCCTCTTTCCCTTCAAATCTAGTTGTCCTCTATCCCACTCTCTGTACTCTCATTCTGAATCCCACCCCCCCTGCCAAATTAGTTTAAACCCTCCTCAACAGATCTAGCAAACCTGCCCGCCAGGTTATTAGTCCCCCTCCAGTTCAGGTGCTTCACATCCTTTTTGTAGAGGTCAGACCTTCCCCAGAATAGATCCCAATGATCCACAAATCTGAACCCCTGCTCCCTGTGCCAACTCTTCAGCCACGCATTCATCTGCCACAACTTCCTGTTCCTACCCTCTCTAGCGTGTAGCACAGGCAGCAATCCTGAGATTACCACCCCTGAGGGCCTGCTTTTCAATTTCTGTCCTAACTCCCTGTATTCCCACTCCTGTCTATATTATTGGTCCCCACATGGCCCATGACACCCGGCTGATCACCCTCTTCTTCCAGAATGCTGTGAACTCGATCAGTGACGTCCTAGCCTGACACCTGGGAGGCCACATACCATCTGGGAGCCTTGATCTCATTCACAGAACACCTCCATCCACTTCCAATGAGTCCCCAATTACTATAGCTCTCCTCTTCTTCCCCCTTCCCTTCTGAGCCGGGGGCCAGCATCTGTGCCAGAGATGTGACCACCCCTGGTAGGTCATCTCCACCAACAGTATCCAAAACGGTATACCTGTTCTTTTTTTTAAATTATTAAACTTTTTTTTAAAATTTTTTATTTTTCACACCATAAATCACGTTAGCCATGATATACACTATTTCTTTTTCACACATATACAGTGACTTTTTCTCCCCCCCCTCCTCCCAAGCCACCCCCCCACCCCCCCCTCTCATCCATTTTAGGTATGCAATCTAGGTTGCATTAAGCCAGTCAGACAATGTTGTCATTCAACAAAAATACACCAGAAATTCTACTGAGTCCATTCTTTTCTTTCCTTCTCCTTCCATCAACTTAGGTAATGTTTGTCCCCGGTAGGTTTTCGCTATTGTATTTAATGTATTTAACTTGTTTGAATATTTCAATATTATTTCTTAACCTATATGTTATTTTTTCTAATGGAATACATTTATTCATTTAAATTTAGTAGTTTCTTCCTTTTAATTTGGTTATGTATTCCATTAATATTTAAAGTCATATAGTTCAGCGTAGCCCTTTTATATTTTGTTTATCTTCTCTTTCCGTTTTTCCATCATTACCTTTCCTCCTTTTCCATTTCTGTTTTCTTATTTTCAACTCTTTATAAGACAACATTCCTACAACATCCAACATTTTCCTTATTCTCCTATTTCTATCTTATTTATCCCCAATCTCCCCTTCCCCTCCTGAGTTGTCCTTTATCCCTTGTCGGACAACCACATCTCCCCTCTCCATTTGGATTTGCGAATCCACTCGCAAGCGTCAACTGATTTTGCAGTGACCGCTATTTCCCCTCACCCCGCCCCCCCAGAAAAGATTTCACTTTTCATATGTCACAAAGGTCACTCTTTTAATTCCCTCCTTATTCTCTCTATTCCATTACCTTCCCTTATTAATTCTTGTCTATACTATCTATATTTTCCTCTAAGTACAGATACATTCACGTATGCACATTGTCTCTATTCACTCTTATACCTCTTTACCCGCATACATATCAATCGTGATCATTTTTACTCTCATTACCCGTCTTCATCCATCAGTCTATTTTTGTCTTTACTCACATACATATCAATCGTGATCATTTTAACTCTCATTACCCGTCTTCCTCCCTCAGTCTATTTTTGTAATTGTTCTGCAAATTTTCGTGCTTCTTCTGGATCCGAGAATAGTCTGTTTTGTTGTCCTGGAATAAATATTTTCAATACCGCTGGATGCTTTAGTATAAATTTATACCCTTTCTTCCATAAAATCGCCTTTGCTGTATTGAACTCTTTTCTCTTCTTTAGGAGTTCAAAACTTATATCTGGATAAATGAAGATTTTTTGCCCTTTATACTCCAGTGGTTTGTTGCCCTCTCTTACTTTTTCCATTGTCTTCTCCAGTACCTTTTCTCTTGTAGTATATCTTAGGAATTTTACTACAATAGATCTTGGTTTTTGTTGTGGTTGTGGTTTAGAGGCCAATACTCTATGTGCCCTTTCTATTTCCATTTCTTGCTGTAGTTCTGGACATCCTAGGGTCTTAGGGATCCACTCTTTTATAAACTCCCTCATATTCTTGCCTTCTTCATCTTCCTTAAGGCCCACTATCTTTATGTTATTTCTTCTGTTATAATTTTCCATTGTATCTATTTTTTGAGCTAGTAGTTCTTGTGTCTCTTTAGTTTTTTTATTAGATTCCTCCAATTTCTTTTTTAAGTCTTCTACCTCCATTTCTGCTGCTACTGCCCGCTCTTCCATCTTGTCCATTTTCTTTCCCATTTCTGTTAAGGTCATCTCTATTTTATTCATTTTCTCTTCTGTGTTGTTTATTCTTTTTCTTAAATCCTTAAATTCCTGTGTTTGCCATTCTTTAAATGACTCCATGTATCCTTTAATAAGAGAAAGTATATCCTTTACCTTGCCTTTCGTTTCTTCTTCTATTTCACTGTACTCTTCCTCTTCCTCTTCTTCTTCCTCTGGGTTGGCCATCTGTTGTTTCTTTGGTGCCCTTTCCTTCTCTTCTTTCTTGTTTCTATTGTCTTCTGTGGTCTCTTCTTGCTGCAGGTGTTCTGCAGCTGTCGTTGCCGGCTGTGGAGATCGACTCCCCAGCTGGTCCCCCCTCCCGTCGGTGTGTTTTTTTTTATTCGCATCGCGCATGCGCGATTCCTCGCGCATGCGCGGTTGCGCACTTTTACTCGGCTCAACGACCCATTTTTGTAGTCCATTATTTACCGACCTGAGGGAGCGGGTTTCTCTCTCCGCAGCGGGCCTCTTCGGACAGGTAAGGCCTTCACCTTTTTCCTCCTTTGTCTTCTCTTCCTCTCTTCTTACCGTTGCTTTCGATTTTTCTTTTTTTGTCGCCATCTTCTTTCCACCTTTATACTCACTTTTCTGTAACTTTTATTTCTGTGCCTTTGTGTTTTCCTTTGTTTTTCCCGACTTTTCTGGAGAGGGCTGGAGTTCACCGTCCGGCCACTACTCCATCACGTGACTCCTCAACGGTATACCTGTTCTTGATGGGAACAACCACAGGGGTATTCTGCACCATCTGACTCTTCCCCATCTCTCTCCTGCCTCCAGAGTTATAGGGGTGACCACCTCCCTGACACACCTCCCTGCCACTACCTCTACCTCCCTCAAGAACCACAGTTCATCCAGCTCTAGTTCCCTAACTCGGGTTGTCAAGAGCTGCAGCTGGATGCACCTTCTGCAGGTGTAGTCATCAGGGACAAGTATGGTGCCCCACAGTTCCCACATCCTGTAACTGGAGCCACCCACTTCCCCAGCCAACTCCATTATCTAACTTTAATTAAAGTTAACCCGCCTCTCCTGGCCTTTCCTCTGTAGTAGCAAGCAAGCTTCTTCTCAGCCTCTACTCACTGAAGCCTCTTGAACCAAAGCCTCAAAGCTCCTCTCCAACACTGGGCCGCTCCACACTGGCCACTCCTTTAGTGACCCCTCCTTGCATTGCTCCTTTCCAATGAACTCAATTACTCAATTCCTCACTTCCACAAATCAATTCCTAGTTGACTTCCCGCGCCCTTTTTAAACCATCTAAATCACTGATACTCTCCAATCACTTGCCCCACCTCTGACTCGACTACAAATGAAATGAACACCAGAATTGCATTTGCTTTCTTCACCACCTGCAAGTTTACCTTCAGGCTCTCCTGCTCGAGGACTCTCAGGTCCCTTTGGATCTGGGGATTTTCATTGTTCTCCCCGTTTAGAGAATAGTCTGCTCCTTTCTCTTTTGAGCCAAAGTACACGCTTGTGCACTTTCTGTCATTATATGTCATTTGCCACTTCTCTGCCCATTCTCCTAATCTGTCCAAGTCCTTCTGCAGCCTCCCTGTTTCCTCAACACAACCTGCACCTCCAGCTACCTTTGTATTGTCTGCAAACTTGGCCACAAACCCATTCATTCACCGGCTCACCAGACAATTATTTCTGGGTTTCTCACTGCACTCCTGGAATTCGCTTCTGTTCTCACCAGTGACCATAGCCACACACAAACGGTCTGTGGTTGGAGGCTGTGGGAACGGGCTGGGTTGGAGGTGGAGAGGGATGGGTAGTTTTTCTGGTTCACTGTCCTCGGTAATGTTGTTGGTGGCCACCTCTCACCTAGAAATATCTTGAAGGAGAGGAGAGACCGGGAGGGAGCGGGGGAGGGGTGGTGGTGAAGTCAAGTCAGGTCAAGCTTATTGTCATCTGATTGGACAAGTACAACCGAACAAAACAATGTTCTCTGGTCCTCAGTGCAGAACATGCAGACACTCAACCAGACATAACACACGTACAGACAAACAACAGATATCTTCTTTCTTTGGCTTGGCTTCGTGGACGAAGATTTATGGAGGGTTATGTCCACGTCTGCTGCAGGCTCGTTGGTGATTGACAAGTCCGATGCGGGACAGGCAGGCACGGTTGCAGCGGTTGCAAGGGAAAATTGGTTGGTTGGGGTTGGGTGTTGGGTTTTTCCTCCTTTGTCTTTTGTCAGTGAGGTGGGCTCTGCGGTCTTCTTCAAAGGAGGCTGCTGCCCGCTGAACTATGAGGTGCCAAGATGCACAGTTGGAGGCGATATCAGCCCACTGGCGGTGGTCAATGTGGCAGGCACCAAGAGATTTCTTTAAGCAGTCCTTGGACAAGATATGCAGGACAAGTAATTAATCTATACTAGTAGTTTTCAAATGTTTTCTTTCCACTCACATGCCACTTTAAGTAATCCCTCTGCCATTGGTGCTCTGTGATGAGTAAGGGATTGCTTAAGGTGGAATGTGGGTGGGAAGGGAAGTTTGAAACCACTGCTCTAGACCCAATTGTTACTGAAACATTTTGCTTGAGAAATATTGTCATTAGCCCATTTCCTTTGGAGTTATGAAACTGTACACATAATGAGTCAATTAGGGATGATTAAAACAGTGGTTTTCAACCTTCCTTTCCCACTTGCATACCACCTGAAGTAATCCCTATGTCACTGGTGCTCGGTGATTAGTAAAGGATTACTTCAGGTGGTATGTGAGCAGAAAGAAAAAGTTTGAAAACCACAAATAAATCTTGTTTCATGAATATGAGAGCCTTGGGATGGTTAATGCGAGCAGTTCCTTTGGTTGTTCAGCCACAGATTGGTGGTGATGAGCTGCCCTCTGGGTTGGGGGTAACCTTGTGGTGGCCTGGTTCTGGGGAAGACGTGATCCTGGCAACGTGAAAGGGGAGTGACTTCAGAGAGAACTTGGATGGCTGGTTTTCCAGTGGAAATGTGGTCAGGCTGGAGGCAGTGATTCAGTGGAGAATGCAGATTCCGTCACCAGCGCAGAGGGACCTTAATTCACGCACAAAACCTAAAACCAAAGCAGAAAGTGCTGAAAAGACCCAGCTGGCCAGGCGGCATCTATTGAGAGAGAAATAGAAACAATGTCAGTATGAACTCAGATGAACCTTGGCAACAAAGGAGAGGGCAATGGTCTGCAGGAGTAAGAACATAGAGCATTCCAGCACAGTGCAGGCTCTTCGGCCCACAAGATTGTGTGGACCGATGTAAACCTACTCCACAACTGTCTAACTCTTCCCACCTCACACCCACAACCATCTTACATCCATGTGTCTATCTAAGGGTCTTAGACAGTTAACGTAGCAGTCAGCACATCGCTGTTACAGTGCCAGCAAGGCCGGTTCGAATCCTGCACTGTCCATAAGGAGTTTGTACGTTCTCCCCAAGTCTGCATGGGTTATCCACGAGGGGTTCCAGTTTCCTCACACCCTCCAAAATGTCTGGGGGGTTTATAGGTTAATTTGGGTGTAATTGGGTGGCCGGGTTTAAATGGCAGAATCAGCTTCTACTGCACTACGAATAAAAGGGAATGTCCCTATTGCACCAGCCTCGACCACCACCCCGGCGATGCATTCCAGGCTCCCCATAAACATTCTTCCCCCACATGCCCTCTATACGCCACGGGCTTCTCGTCTGTGTTAGAGGAGATGTGGGGAGGGCTTTGCAAGGCATTTTGCTGAGACATCAGCCACTGTCTTCGCCTTCCCTGTCAGGATGAGAGCCTTCTCCTGTTGGTGAGAAGGACTGTGGGTGTCAAGTTGTTCACCCACAGACTTAAAGACCGCTTCCTCCCTGCAGCCCTCAGCCTCCCGAGTGAACAAGCAGGGAGGCCGCAGGAAGGTAGTGCAGGTGTGCCACTGCAGATGCTGCTGGGGGAATGTGGTGCATCAGGCAAAGGCCGCAGTGACCAGGATTGTGGCACCATGGGTTCTTAATTGATGGTCATCTGTGTACCATTCATGTGACCAGTCAATATTTGTTGAAAGTTCGTACCTTACAAACAGGTGACCTCCTATTGCCTCAAATACACTGTCACATCCGTGCCTGATGCATATGGATTTCAAGATTTAATTAACACGTGTAAATCTGACGTTTTGGGAATTAATTGAGTTCTTAAGATTCACAAAGAGGAAAAGTCAGATTGAGATTGGTGGTGAACGGGAGACATTATTGGAGCCTCCCATGGAGCGTGAGGCCTACGGCCTTTCACATGCTCTCTGGTAAATCACAGAATTCTGTGGACACTGCGGGTAGAGTAAAAACACAAACCTGGAGAGACTCAGCAGGTCAAACGATGTCCTTCATGTAGCAAAGGCAGAGAAACAGAACTGACGTTTTGGGCTGGAGCCCCTCATCAAAGTACGAGAAAATGCCGGCAGGTGTCCAAACGAGAGTGGGGGGGGGGGAAAGGGGTGGGGGGTGGCAAAGCAGGAGATGATAGGTGGAGAAAGGAGGGAGGGGACAGCAGCAAAGATGGGGGAGTCGCAGACTGGGAGATCTCTTCGCTCAACACCTCCGCTCCGTCCGTAACCACAGATACCTCCCAGTGGCCAACCACTTCCATTCCAGGTCACACTCCTGTACTTGCATGTCTGTCCATGGCCTTCTGTACTGTCCCACCCTGACCACCTGCAGATTGGAGGATCAACACCTTATTTTCTGTCTGGGCCCCCTCCAACCCCAGAGCATGAACATTGACTTCACTGCTTTCCATTAAACCTGCTTGCCTTTTCTTCCCCTCCTCCATTTCCTGTTCTTCCAGTTCTTTCACCCACACAGCCCCACCATCCCCCCTCCCCCTCACTGCTCCTGTCCCCTCCATCCTTTCTCCACCTATCATCTGCTTTGCCACCCCCTCAGCCCTCCCCCCCACCCCTCCACACACTCTTGCTTGGATGCCTGCCAGCATTCTCTCCCACTTTGATGAGGGGCTCCAGCCTGAAAGGTCGGTTCTGTTTCTCTGCCTTTGTTACATAAAGGATGCGATTTGACTTGCTGTCTCTCCACCATCTTGTGTATTTACTTGATCTGCTGCCTGTGGTTTGACAGCCTTGACAGTTCTAATGACTCAGACAGCAGTTACCTGCCTGGGAAACCAGTTGTGAATGTCTGATAAAACCGTTCCTGTTCCGTCCTCAGGTCCTTATTGCCTCTGTGATCATTCGAGCAAAGCTCATTAATTTGAATGAAAAACCAGGGTCTGCTTTGAGTGAACATGAGGGGTTTTTCTAACACAGGTTTTTAAAGCTAGAGAATTCTGAATTTAATGAAAACAAAAGCAATGGTGCTTTTTCTTAATATTTGCCGTTTCTGGATGACTTAACAATAGAATCTTTTTATCATTAGATGATGACCACTAAAAGGTCTGTGGAGAATACATAATACATGTTTTTCATCGAGGGCGAAAGCCTTGTGCAAAGGGATAGGTGTAACAGTCAGGTATTTCGCTCCAGTTTCCTGTAAGTCCCGTATCTCTTTCTGCAAGTGGTTCACCCATTTAGTGAAGTTGCCAGAGCTCTACATACAGCAGCCTTGACCAATAATTTTACAGGTTTCCCCATGACCAGGATCCATTTGGTTCTGGATTGTCGCAATACGAATGGCAACCATCTCCGCTGACAGTTGAGTCACCATCTTCTCAGCTACAGGGCCCCTCAGTCCACAGTGCCAACACTGAGATGGCGAATCAGTTCTTTGGATGCCTTTCCATGATGTTGATGGGGAACAGAATCATAAAGACCTTCTCTATCTTAGAGATACCTCTCCTGGTCCTTAACCTGGTTACCTCTGACCAATCAGGGCACTGGTGTAGCTTCTGTACATAGAAACATGGAAGATAGGAGCAGGAGTAGGTCATTTGCCTCCTGGCAAGAGGTGCGTCCCTGCTGACATGATGTTCCTTTACCATGCTTGTGTTATTGGCATGAAACATTTCTTTGTTTTTTTTTCTTTCTGTCTGCTTCAGTGAGATATTTACAGTAATATATTTATCACTCCCCTCTTGCCAATATGAGTATCATTGTGCACCTAATCAAATAGCAAAGATGTCAGGTGGTGTACACACATTTGGCCAGCCAGCATAATCTCTAACTGAGTATCGGGATGGGGCACCATCTCTCCAGTCCCATTGTTGTTTCTCCACAGCAGAGACGTCCTTCTAATGTAAGTGCACTGGTTACATGTCTGGCCAATCTGGTCTGTCCACTAGCTTGTTTATTCCCCCACCCCCCCCACACTCACCCCCCCCCCCCCCCCACAACTGCCTGGGACCTTCCATTCAGGGTTCCCTGATGTTTACAGTCAAAAGAACGTAGACCGGATGAAGTGAAAAATCCAGATACTGAAAAAAATGGAAGGCTCTGTGCAGATCTTTCAGGGTATAGAAAAAGTACTGTCCTTCACTTTCAGTTCGTCTCTGCTGAAGTTTAACAATATCCACCCCACCCCCCACCCCCCCAAATCAGTGTCTAGGGGTCAAGCCTGAGATCTACAGGCTTTTATTCACAATGGACAAGGACCTCATCCTGGAGAAAGGGTCACGGTGTTAGAGGCTTTATACAAGGTCAAAAGAGGGAGGGGCCACAGGTACAGTCACAGAACCAAGTAATCAAGGATACAGCAGTTCACCACACAAGGTAGTGTAAAGGCTTTAATTTTCTCACAGTCCCATGTGTCGGGAAACTTGCTGTTTTATCTTTGTTTTATATGGGTATCTGGTCTCTGTTGCCGAGTTCCTGCACTTCAGTGGAATGGAAATATCCAGGCATTCCTTGTTAATTTTCAGTTCAAAGCCATTTATTGATTGCATTCCCTCTGATGGCTTGCAGGAACACATTTTATGTCTGATAGGCTCTATCAATAACCACAGAGTATTCGGCTTCAGGAACAATAGGCTTTAATGCACACACTCTCGTAACTCCAGGGTGACAGAGGTCATTATGGAGGGCTTGGAGGCGGTCGAGATGCACACTGGCACACGTCCCCCGGGTAAAGGCATCTGGAGGGTCGTTGAGCTTACCTGGCCAGTACAAGATGTCGTAGTTGTCGGTGGAAAGCTCAATTCTCCACCTCAGGATTTTGTCTTTTTTTATCTTACCCTTCAATGCTGTGTTGAACATGAAGGCGACAAAAGGTTGGTCCATCAGCAGGGTAAACCTTTTATTGGCCAGGTAAACCTTTTATTGGCCAATGGAGCACTGCCTCGACAATTGTCTGCACTTCCTTCTTGACAGAGGAGTGCCACATCTCAGGGATGTGGAGGGTTTGGGAAAAAAAGCTACTGGCCTGCCTGCCTGGTTGGGTGTGGTGGCCAATTCTAAGTCGGAGACATCGCTCTCCACCTGGAAGGTGAAAACAGCCCCAGGCACCTCTTCAGCGCCTTCAGGGTGTTTGGGACCAGGGGCTCCATCAGAGGTCGCAAGCAGTCGGGGTCTGGACCATGCACCACAATGCATCCAAGTAAGGCCAGGCGATTTGTGTTAAAGGTACATTTGTCCCTATTATAGGTCAGATTCAGGGACTTTGCTGTGCGCAAATGATCCTGCTGGCTATGACCACAGATGGTGACATTATCTAAATAAGGGAACTTTGCTGCCAGATTGTGCTTGTCTACCATCCGATCCATCACCCATTGGAATGTGGAGATGCTGTTCGTGATGCCGAAAGGGATCACCTGAGAAAGTGGAAGAGCTTGCCGTCGGCCTCGAAGATCATATATACACACATACGGTGTCCCAAGCAGAGGGGGACCTGGTGATATGCCGACTTGAGATCAATGGTCGAAAAAACCCTGTATTGGGCAACCATGTCAGCTATCCTAGGAAGGGGATATTCATCCAACTGCGTGAATTGGTTGATGGTCTGACTGTAATCTATAACCCACCCCTGACCACCAAGACTTGGGCTCTCCAGGGACTGGAGCTGGGGGTGATGATTCCCTCCGACAGGAGTCGCCGGACCTCAGCCCGGATGAACGCCATGTCCTCAGCAATGTAGCACCTACCTTTGGTAACTATGGGTCTGCAGTCCGGGGTTAGGTTAGCGAATAATGACAGAGGGGACACCCGAAGGATGTCCCCCAGTGCTGGGGGACTGTGGGAGGGAGGGGGGTCAGTGAGTTGCGGATTGTACACTGTGAGTGGTGGTTGTGGGCCCCCGAACACCATCATCACACTCCTGAACTGACTTTAGAAGTCGAGACCCAGGATGATTGGCGTGCAGAGCTGGGGCATGACTAACAGTGAAAAGTTGTCATAGCATTCACCCCCCCCCCACCATTAGAGACGCGACACAGTACCCACAGATGTTAGTTTGGTGGTCCCTAGCCGCCATTGATATGGAGTCGCTCGTCGATCAGGCAGGGAGCGATAGTCTGCAGGCCACGTCAGGGTGGATGAAGATCTCGGTTCTGTCACTGTCAAAGAGGCAGTTAATTTTGTGCCTCTATCTCCATCATGGAGTGGGCGATCGGATGAGGGTTGGCCTGGTTCAGCGTAATCGAAGCCAGGAGTGGAGCTTCATTGGCGTCAGTGGAGAGGCCCGATGTACAATATAGCGGCCTCAGTGTTGACCAAGTGGTAATTACTGCCGAGGTCAAGGGAGAAGACAGAAATGGTACCGTCCATAGGGGTAGAGTCACGGAGCCAGATGGAAGTGACATCAGCGAGGCAGGCGGCTGCGGTGCTGTTCACACGGAGGGCGGCAGCAGTGGCAGGGGGTGGTGGCAGGTAAGATGGTGCTCCTCTTGCTGCGCACGCGATTGGCACCGGAAGTGAAGGTGGGACCCGGTCATTGGTCATGCACGCCACACTGCTTCATGGGGAGGGCCTGGCTTTACAGACCTGCTGATAGTGTCCCCTCTTAACCACAGCCGAAGCAGGTAGCACCTTTCGCTGGGCAAAGTCGTCGCAGGTGCTTCACTTGCCCGCAGAAGTAGCACTTCGAATGCTAGGCTGCCACGGCCGCAGCGGTCGGGTCAGCAGTTCCAGGCGCCATCGTCCAAGATGGTAGCATCATTGGTGCGCACATGGTAGAACTGGATTTTCCCGCTATCGCTGGGCCGAGTCCAGGGTTCTGGTCAACTGCACTGCCCGTTTCAGCGATAGTTGGTTTTCTTCGAGCAGAAGCTGCCTGATGTAATTGGACCTCAACCCTGACACACAGGCATACCGGGCCAGGTCTTTGATGCACTGGGCCATAGGCACAGGAGCCACGGGGCACCCCAACAGTCTTTTCCCAGCATGAACAGGGCACAAAGGAAATCTTCCACCGACTCACCAGGCTGCTGTTTTTGGGATGCCAGAAGTTCACTGAGCTTTGGTTTGTAGAGGGTCCGGAGTTCAGCCATTACCTCTGTGTAAGTTGCACATCTCTTTATGGCCTGGAAAGCTATACAGTGGAGGGAAACATATCAGTACAATGTCACACATGTATGGCTCAATCCAAACCACTTCTTAATGTTCTTGTTTGGGGTAGTCTTAAAACAACCAGGTAAAGAAATATATTTTCCTCTAAGGTATTTCCAGCAAAGTGACGGAAGCTTGAAATGAAAAAACAAGTTTAGATTGGCAAAGTTGTCAAGTGGAATTTCCCACTGATTATCACAGATAACATAATTGTTCTAAGTAATTAACAAGAAACTTCTCACCTCTTCAACAAAGATTCAACCATCTCTTATGGTTTTTAGACTGCAGGCATGTAACAGCACAATCAAGGAATTTTGCTGCTACACGGGCTTCTAAAAGGGAATGTGCAGGAATTTGGAGTCAATTCCTGCACCGCGATTTATCATGCAGGACCCCAACAACTTTTTGGAGGAGGCCTCTAGTGTAAATCAAACTGGAAAAATTCATTATTGGACATCCACTCTACTGCACGTCCAAGCACCGGGACTGTTACACTCAGGTACTTCCAGTCAAAAAAGGCACCCATTGTGAATGAACAACCACAGGGGCAGTAATTATGTTGATTTTTTACACGATTTTCCCGACATTGCAGTCTTAAATTTGTGTGTGTGTGTGTGTGTGTGTGTGTGTGTGTGTGTGTGTGTGTGTGTGTGTGTGTGTGTGTGTGTGTGTGTGTGTGTGTGTGTGTGTGTGTGTGTGTGTGTGTGTGTACCAACATTATAAATTGTGTGTATGTGTATATCTACCAACATTATAAATTGTGTGTGTGTGTATATCTGCCAACATTATAAATTGTGTGTGTGTGCATGTATTCCCATGATATGAAATTTGTATGTGTGTATTTTCCCACATTATAAATAGTGTGCATGTGTATTTTTCAATGTAATAAATTGTGTGCGTGTGTGCATTTTCCCATGCTATAAATTGTGTGAGTTTGTATTTTCCCATGTTGTAAATTGTGTGTGTGTGTGTGTGTATATATTTTTGCCTGTTATAAAATCTGCTTTTATATTTTCCACTTTATAAATTGTGTGCATGTGTATTTTCCAATCTTATAAATTAAATGTGCATATTTTCCCTCATTATAAAATGTGAGTGTGTGTATTACCCCACCTTACAAATTGTGTGTGCACGTGGGTATTTTCCCCACATTATAAATTGTGTGTGTGTATTTGTCCACATTATAAAATGTGTCAAGCACTGAAGAGCTGGCTCTGAATGGGCAACTAAAGCGGCATCGTCTGCAAAGAGTAGTTCACGGACAAGTTGCTCTTATGTCTTGGTGTGAACCTGCAGGCGCCTCAGATTGAAGAGACTGCCATCCGTGCGGTACCGGATGTAAACAGCGTCTTCATTGTTGAGGTCTTTCATGGCTTGGTTCAGCATCATGCTGAAGAAGATTGAAAAGAGGGTTGGTGCGAGAACACAACCTTGCTTCACGCCATTGTTAATGGAGAAGGGTTCAGAGAGTTCATTGCTGTATCTGACCCAACCTTGTTGTTTTCGTGCAGTTGGATAACCATGTTGAGGAACTTTGGGGGGCATCCGAGGCGCTCTAGTATTTGCCAAAGCCCTTTCCTGCTCACGGTGTCGAAGGCTTTGCTGAGGTCAACAAAGGTGATGTAGAGTCCTTTGTTTTGTTCTCTGCACTTTTCTTGGAACTATCTGAGGGCAAAGACCATGTCAGTAGTTCCTCTGTTTGCGCAAAAGCTGCACTGTGATTCTGGGAGAACATTCTCGGCGACACTAGGTAGGGCTTGACGTCCTGTTTTGCGGAAACTGCCAAAATGTTTGGCCTGGACGTCAGCCTGAAGAAAACTGAGGTCCTCCATCAGCCAGCTCCCCACCATGACTACCAGCCCCTCCAAATCTCCATCGGGCACACAAAACTCAAAACAGTCAACCAGTTTACCTATCTCGGCTGCACCATTTCATTGGATGCAAGGATCGACAACGAGATAGACAACAGACTCACCAAGGCAAATAGCGCCTTTGGAAGATGACACAAAAGAGTCTGGAAAAACAACCAACTGAAAAACCTCACAAAGATTAGCGTATACAGAGCCGTTGTCATACCCACACTCCTGTTCGGCTCCGAATCATGGGTCCTCTACCGGCATTACCTACAGCTCCTAGAACGCTTCCACCAGCGTTGTCTCCTCTCCATCCTCAACATTCATTGGAGCGACTTCATCCCTAACATCGAAGTACTCGAGATGGCAGAGGCCGACAGCTGAAGATCCAACTGCGCTGGGTAGGTCATGTCTCCAGAATAGAGGACCATCGCCTTCCCAAGATCGTGTTATATGGCGAGCTTTCCACTGGCCACTGTGACAGAGGTGCACCAAAGAAGAGGTATAAGGACTGCCTAAAGAAATTTCTTGGTGCCCGCCACATTGACCACCGCCAGTGGGCTGATCTCGCCTCAAACCGTGCATCTTGGCGCCTCACAGTTCGGCGGGCAGCAACCTCCTTTGAAGAAGATCGCAGAGCCCACCTCACTGACAAAAGACAAAGGAGGAAAAACCCAACCCCAACCAACCAATTTTCCCCTGCAACCGCTGCAACTGTGTCTCCCTGTCCCGCATCGGACTTGTCAGCCACAAACAAGCTTGCAGCTGACGTGGACATTTACCCCTCCATAAATCTTCGTCTGCGAAGCCAAGCCAAAGAGAAGAAGAGAAAATGTGTGTATGTGTAATTTAACACACTATTAATTCTGTTTTTCTATATTATACCACTTTATAAATTATGTCTTGTGTGTATTTTCCCATTTTAAAGTTTGTACTCGTGTATTTTACCATCTTATAAATTGTGTTTATGTGTATTTTCCCATGTTATAAATTAGGTGGATTTGTATTTTTCCTACATTATAAATTGTGCACAAGTGTGTATGTTACCACTTTTAAAATTGTGTGTGTGTTTTGTGTGTGTGTTTTGTGTGTGTGTTTTGTGTGTGTGTTTTGTGTGTGTGCAACCGTGTCTGCCTGTCCCGCATCGGACTTGTCAGCCACAAACGAGGCTGCAGCTGACGTGGACTTTTACCCCCTCCATAAATCTTCGTCCGCGAAGCCAAGCCAAAGATTTTCCCACATTATTAAGTTTGTGCTTGTGTATTTTGTCACGTTATAAATTGTGTGTGTATTTTTCCATGTTATAATGTGTGTGTGTATATTTTCCCACATTCTAAATTGTATGTGTGTATTTTCCCACATAAAGTTTGTGTATTTTACCACCTTATAAATTGTGTGCCTGTGTATCTTCCCAACTTATAATTTAAGTTTGTGCATATTTTCTCTCATTATAAAATGTGTGTGTGTGTATTACCCCACCATATAAATTGTGTGTGTTCATGTCTATTTTCCCCACATTATATATAAAGTGCTTGTGTATTTTACCATGTTATAAATTGTGTGTGCGCGCGCAGTTTCCCACATTATAAATTATATGTGTATTTTCCCACATTATTAATTGTGGGTGTGTGTATTTTCTCAAGACGCAAATTGTGTATGTGCATGTGTATTTTCCCACATTTTAAAATTTGTGTTTCTGTATTTTACCACCTAATAAATTGTGTGCGTGTGTTTTTCCCACATTTAAATTCTGTGTGTATTTTCCCACACTATAAATTGTGTGTCTGTATTTTATCATGTGATAAATTGTTTGCCTGTGTATTTTCACAGGTTATAAATACACACGCATGTGTACCTTCCCATCTTATAACTTAAGTGTGTTTGTATTTTCCCTCATTATAAAATGTGAGTGTGTGTTCATGGGTATTTTCCCACATTATAAATTGCATGTGTATGGGTATTTGCCCACATTATAAAGTGTGTGTGTGTATTTTAACACACTATTAATTGTTTTTCTATATTTTACAACTTTATAGATTATGTTGTGTGATTATTTTCCTATTTATAAAATTTGTGCTTGTGTATTTTACCACCTTATAAATCATGTGTGTGTATTTTCCCATGTTATAAATTGTGTGTGTGTGTGTGTTTGTGTGTATTTTCCCACATTCTAAATTGTGTTTGTGTGTATGTGTGTATGTTTGCCCATATTATAAAGTGTGTGCATGTGTATTTTAAACACTATGAATTGTGTTTTTCTCTATTTTACCACTTTATAAATTGTGTCCTTTGTGTATTTTCCCATGTATAAAGATAGTGCATGTGTATTTTCCCATGATGTAAATTAAGTATGTGTGTGCATTTTCTCATGTTATAATTTGTTTGTGTGTATTTTCCCATGCTATAAATTGTGTGTGTGTGTGCACAGCATGTGTCTGTGTGTGTTTTCCCATCTAATAAATTGTTTGTGTGTATTTTCCCCAGTTATAGATTCTATACATGTGTAGTTTCACACATTACAAATTATGTGCACGTCTATTGCCCACGTTGTATATTATGTGTGTTTGTGTTTTCCATAGTTATAAATGGTGTGTTTGAATTCTCCCACATTATAAATTAAGTGTGCATGTGTGTATTTTCACAAGTTATAAATTGTGTGCATGCCTATTTACCCTCATTATAAATTATGTGTGTATATATTCCTATGTTATGAATGGTCTTAATGTGTATTTTCTCACATTACAAATTGTATGTATTTTCTTTGTCTTTAATAGTAGGCATGTGAACTTTCCCATGTTATAAATTGAGTGCATTTGTATTTTCCTATGATATAAATTGTGGATGTGTCTCTTTCCCTACATTTTATGTTGTGCGTCTGTGTGCGTGAGTTTGTGTGTGTATATTTTACCAGGTTAGAGGTTGTGTGTCTGTGTGTGTGTGTGTGTGTGTGTGTGTGTGTGTGTGTGTGTATTTTCCACCCTTATAAATTATATGTGAGTATTTTTCCCATGTTATAAATTGCATCATGTTTATTTTCCCATGTTTTTAATTGTTTGTGCATTATAAATTGAATGTGTGTATTTTCTCATGTCTTTAATATTAGGCATGTGAACTTTCCCCTGTTATAAATTGTGTGCATGTGTATTTATGTGTATTTTCCCACAACATAAATTGTGAACATGTTTATTTTCCGATGTTATATTTTGTGTGTGAGTGTGTGTGTGTGTGTGTGTGTGTGTGTGTGTGTGTTTTCCCACGTTATAAATAATATGTGTGTATTTTCCGACGTTATATATTGTTTGTTTATTTTCCTTCCTTATAAATTGTGTGTGTGTGTGTATTTTAACACGTATAAAATTTTGCGTGTGTTTATTTTTCCATAATATAAATTAAGTATGAGTATGTGTGTGTAATTTCCCACATTATTAATTGAGTGAATGTGTATATTCCCACATTATAAATTGTGTGTTTTTTGCATGGTTTAAATTTACCCCCTCCATAAATCTTCGTCCGCGAAGCCAAGCCAAAGAGGAAATTGTATATATGTGTGTGTGTGTGTGTGTGTGTGTGTGTGTGTGCGTGTGCGCGCGCGTGTGATTTCAAATGTTACATATTGTGCATTTGTGAATTGTCCCACTTTATAAATTGTGTACATGTGTATCTCCCATGTTATCAATTATGTGTGAATCTTCCCGCAATTTAAATTGTTTGTGTGTTTATTTTTTCATGTTATAAATTGTATGTTTGAGTATTGTCACATGTTATAAATTGTGTGTGTGTATTTGTATTTTCCCACATAATAAATTGTGTGTGTCTTTTCCCACATTTTAATTTTTGTTTGCATGTGTATGTGTGTTTTCCCCGTTATTTATTGTGCGGTACCGCACGGATGGCAGTCTCTTCAATCTGAGGCGCCTGCAAGCTCACACCAAGACACAAGAGAAACTTGTCCGTGAACTACTCTTTGCAGACGATGCCGCTTTAGTTGCCCATTCAGAGCCAGCTCTTCAGCGCTTGACGTCCTGCTTTGCGGAAACTGCCAAAATGTTTGGCCTGGAAGTCAGCCTGAAGAAAACTGAGGTCCTCCATCAGCCAGCTCCCCACCATGATTACCAGCCCCCTCACATCTCCATCGGGCACACAAAACTCAAAACGGTCAACCAGTTTACCTATCTCGGCTGCACCATTTCATCAGATGCAAGGATCGACAATGAGATAGACAACAGACTCGCCAAGGCAAATAGCGCCTTTGGAAGACTACACAAAAGAGTCTGGAAAAACAACCAACTGAAAAACCTCACAAAGATAAGCATATACAGAGCCGTTGTCATACCCACACTCCTGTTCGGCTCCGAATCATGGGTCCTCTACCGGCACCACCTACGGCTCCTAGAACGCTTCCACCACCGTTGTCTCCGCTCCATCCTCAACATCCATTGGAGCGCTTACATCCCTAACGTCGAAGTACTCGAGATGGCAGAGGTCGACAACATCGAGTCCACGCTGCCACGCTGCTGAAGATCCAGCTGCGCTGGATGGGTCACGTCTCCAGAATGGAGGACCATCGCCTTCCCAAGATCGTGTTATATGGCGAGCTCTCCACTGGCCACCGTGACAGAGGTGCACCAAAGAAAAGGTACAAGGACTGCCTAAAGAAATCTCTTGGTGCCTGCCACATTGACCACCGCCAGTGGGCTGATATCGCCTCAAACCGTGCATCTTGGCGCCTCACAGTTTGGCGGGCAGCAACCTCCTTTGAAGAAGACCGCAGAGCCTACCTCACTGACAAAAGGCAAAGGAGGAAAAACCCAACACCCAACCCCAATCCACCAATTTTCCCCTGCAACCGCTGCAATCGTGTCTGCCTGTCCCGCATCGGACTTGTCAGCCACAAACGAGCCTGCAGCTGACGTGGACTTTTTACCCCCTCCATAAATCTTCGTCCGCGAAGCCAAGCCAAAGATTTTACCAGGTTATAAATTGTGTATGTGCGTGTGTGTGATTTCTCATGTTATATATTGTGGACGTGTGTATTTTCCGAAGTTATATGTTGTGTGTACTTCTTTTCCCACGTTATAAATTGTGTATGCGTGCATTTTACCAGATTATAAATTGTGTGTGTGTGAAATTTCCAATGTTATAAATTGTACATTTGTGAATTTTCCAACTTTATAAATTGTGCGCATGTGTACTTTCCCAAGTTATAAATTATGTGTGTATTTTTCTGCGTTATAAATTGTGTGTATGTAGTGGCTACTTCAGTAGAGCTACTAAAGCAATACTCACAGCAGGTTAATCAACACAAGATTGCTTTATTCAGACTTTACAGGCTTCCTTTATATATCGCATGTCCCAGGCTCTACGGGTCAAGGTGGGACATCATTATGAGTTTGATACCGATCCACAGGACCGGTAGGTTTAAATTAAGCCCTGTCTGTATCCCATGCCTTCTGGCAGAAGACTGATCAGATCAATGTGCCGTTCCTTGGCACGCAGCACCACTTGCATGTGGTCCATTAAATGGTGGAGTACCCAGCTGCCCATATTATGGTTCTGCAAGCTTGCCGAAGAACTGTGGTGGTGATGGTTAGCAATACCGCGCTGTGCACCCGTTTGGCCCAATAACCGGCCACTACACCCCACTCCCCCCCCACCCCCCCCAGCAGAACTGTCGCCCAAAACTAAAACATCAGCTGCATGCACCTTAGCTGACGCCCTCACCGTCTGGGCTGGGGGCATTGAACAGGTGAAGTGGGATCCACATGGGCAGGCTTAAGTCTGTCCACACTAAACAGCTGTGAATGTCCCCCAATGTCCAAAGTAACCCCATCCCTTTTAATCACGTGGAAAGGGCCCTCATACGGTCATTGTAACAGTGCTCCTGGGACCTGTCTGCGGACAAAATCAGCTTCCAGGAGCTATGGGGGCACATGTTTAGGGGTGCCATGCCAGTTGGTAGGAACAGGTTTGCTGATTGTGACACCATGTCGAAGCTGCTGAAGGATGTCCAGATCAGAGTTGGTTGCGAAATGAATGTCCCTGGAACTGTGAGGACCGTGCCACAAACCATCTCTGTGGACGATGCAGACAAATCTTCCTTTGGAGCCGAGCACACTCCCAGTAGAACCCATGGCAACTCATCCACCCAATTGGGTCTGGGGAGTCGGGCCTTAAGTGCGGACTTTAGTTGCCAGAGGATATGTTCCACAAGGTCGTAGAACTGTGGATGGTATACCGCGGTGTGCAGGAGTGAGCAAATGCAGTCCATAATGCAGTGGTGAATTGTGCTTCACGGTTTGATTATGTGTGTCGGAACATCAAATCTAGCGATCCAATTGACGATGAATGCTCTGGCACATGTCTCATTGTCACTGAATAGCAGTGGGATGGCCTCTGGCCAGCGCGGGAAATGGTCTACAACTGTTAGAATGTATCTCATATTTTGAGATACTGGTGATGGTCTGACCATGTCCATATGCACATGTTCCAACCACCTGCGTACCGCTGGAAAAGATTGAAGAGGTGCCTTGGTGTGCCGCTGAATTTTGGCAGTCGGGCAGGAGGTACATGTCCCATTGTGCGACATCTTTTTTCAGTCCATGCCATACGTATTTATTCAACATGAGCTTGACGGATGTTCTGATGGATTGATGAGACAAGCTGTGTATCTGGTCAAAAAGGCATTGCCTCCAAGATGCCAGAATCACTGGTCTAGGGTAGTCCAAAGACATGTCACAAGATAAGGTTGGCTGCCCAGTTGTGGTGCCAACTGTTGTATGTCCAGGTTAGTAATGGCCATACTGTATGCCTGAAGATCAGGGTCCATGGCCTGTACACAGGCTAATTCAGGAATATCAATGCCACCCTGATATATACAGTCAGTCTGGACACCATATCTGTGACGAGATTTTCTTTACCAGAAATATGGCGCACGTCTGTCGTAAATTCTGAAATGTATAAGTGATGCTGCTGTCTTGTTGACCATGGATCTGTTATTTTGCTGAAGGCAAAAATGAGTGGCTGGTGGTCTGAAAATACAGTGAAATGCTGACCCTCCAAAACAAATCGGAAGTGCCGTGTGGCTAGATACAATGGCAACAGTTCCCGATCAAATGCATAGATGTGGGCGCTAGAACCACACCCATGGCCGTACTCGAGGCATCAGTGCTAAGTGTCAAGGAAGCGTCGGGGTTAGGATGGATGAGCATTGCTGCGTTGGCTAAAGCGTCTTTGGCACTCGTAAATGCAAACTCTGCCTCTGTTGTCCAGGGAACATCTCTGTGCTTTGAGGTGAGGATCGGAAACTGTGGTCGAAGAATATCAGCAGATGCTGGAATGAACCGGTGATGGAAGTTGATCATGCCCAAGAATTTCTGCAGTCCCTTAACTGTGGTAGGTGCTGGAAAAGCACAGACTGTGTCTACCTTGCTGGATAAGGGAAAGAAACTGTTGGCCGTGATCTTGTGTCCTAGGAAGTCGATGGTGGACTTGCCAAATTGACATTTGCTAGAGTTGATGGTAAGACCAAATTCCTCCAGCCATTGGAGCAGGCGGTGTAAATGCAATTGGTGATATCCTGACTGGCTATGAGGATGTTATCCAAGTAGATGTAAGGGAACTCTAAATCTCTACCCAAAGTGTCTATAAGCCGCTGGAACGTTTGAGCGATGTTCTTCAACCCAAATGGCATCCTAAGGAATTCAAATAGCCCAAAAGGCGTAATAATTGCCATTTTGGGAATGTCATCCTCATGGACTGGGATTTGATGGTATCCCTTGATGAAATCGACTTTGGAGAAAACATGGCAATTGTGCAGATGGGCAGTGAAATCTTGTATATGAGGGATCGTGTACCTGTCAGGTGTAGTGATATTATGCCTACGGTAATCACCGCAGGGTCTCAATCCACTTGTTTTCTTGGGTACCATGTGTAATGGTGATGCCCAAGGACTGTTGGAGTGCCAAATGATACCTAATTCCTCCATTACAGTAAATTCTACCCTTGCCTGCCGCAGTTTATCAAGTGGAAGATGAAGAGCCCTGACGTAAATCGCCGGGCCTGAAGTGTTGATGTAATGGGACACACCATGGGCTGTTTTGGAGGTATTGAAATTAGGAGAGATAATAGCAGGAAATTCATTGAGCAGGGCAGCATGGGCATCTTTGCGCATGGTATGCACCCCAAGAGGGGAAACTTTCCCTTTGCTGCATACCAGTGGGTATGTTTTAAAAGTGGTGGCATGAACCAATTTTCTCCACTTCACGTCTACTATGAAGTCATGGGACCTTAAAAATCTGTACCCAAAATGGGCTGTGTAATGGAAGCCAATATGCAATTCCTATGGAATGTCGCACCTTCTATCCCAATCGTGACCTGTCATGTGCCAAAGCAGGGAATTGTAGTCCCATTTGCTGCTTGAAGACCCAGGTGTTGTTGTTTATGCGATTTTTCAAAATAGATCAGTGGGAGCGAACTGACCTCAGAAACTTGCGCTTACCCGCGTCGTCTTGAAGATACAATAGGCCAGTACTTGCACCAACTGCTGAGGCCACTACTGGCAGCCGGCTTTTCTGTTTCCTGTCTTTTTTCTATAAGAGGTACATGGCGGGACACGTTTATGGGCATTTTTTCTCCAAAGGCGATGGTAAAAACACCATTCTCGTCGCCCATCAGTGCGTTCATCCTTCTTTGACTGAACTGCAGATGTAGAAGGCTTGTAGGACACGGGAGATGGATCTGCTGCGAAAACAGACTGTATGTGAGCAGACTCTTGCGTTGGAGTACTATAGAGCCTGTCAGTCTCCAGCGCTATGTCATGGGGACGGATACATGCTGGCGATTGTATGGCGACACGACCCAGGAGCTTGAACTGGAATAGAGTCTCAAAATGTAAACAATGAGAATGACCATCTGCTAATGTGAGCATCTCATTCATTAGATCAGATGGATTCCTGTCACCCAGGCCCTCCATATTTAAAAGCTGCATGCTGCGCTCATGTCTAGTCAATTCCAGTGTGTCCAGGTGTATTGGTGTGACTTGGTGTACTGGTTGTCTGCCGGGGGATTGGCAACAAATTCACTTACTTGAGATGCAGAGAGGCGTCCAATGCACCTACTACATGCCAGAATTTTGTGTTCTTTGCTGTTATGCCCTGAAGACGAAACTGGGTTTCAGCCTGATTAAGCCATACCCGAGGTTGATAAAAGGAGGCAAGTGAAGTCCCACCACATTAACCACAGCCGTGGTGGCAGCTGCTGCTGCTGTAGTTGTATCCATGGTAACTGGAGATTCAAGCTTCAGCTTGAAAAGACAGGCTTCTATATCGCATGTCCTGGGCTCCACAGGACAAGGTGGGACATCCTTATGAGTTTGCTGCCAATCCACAGGACTGGCAGGTTTAAATTAAGCCCTGTGAGTGTCCCGCGCCTTCCGGCAGAGGACTCCACAGATCAATGTGCCGTTCCTCGGCATGCAGGACGGCGCGCGTGTGGTCCATTAAATAGGTGAGAACCCAGCTGTTCGTATTTTTTCTGCAAGACTGCTGAAGAACTGTGCCAGTGACGGTTCACAATACCTCACTGTGCAGCCGCTTAGCCTGCTACACGGCTGCTACGTGTGTTTATTTTTCTACGTTATAAATTGTTTGTGTGCATGTGTATTTTCACACATATTAAATGTTGTGTTCATTTTGCCATGATATAAATTGTGTGTGTGTGTGTGTATATATAATCCCACGTTATAAATAGTGTGTGTTATTTGCACGTTACAAATTTTGTGTGTGTGTATATTGTTACGTGCCCAGAGGACTCCAAAACCCAGCAGCAATAGATATTCACCAAGACAAATGGTTACTTAAATAAAAGTTGCCTTTAATTATCTTTAAACATGAAAATAGAATCAAACTTTAACTTATCACTATTGACTAAACTAAATGTGTGAATATGTGTATATTCCAATATTATTTATTGTAAGCATTTGCATTTTCCCACATTATAAATTATGCATGTGTTTTTCCCGAGTAGTTAAATTGGTGTGTATGTATTTCTGCATGTTATAAATTAAGTGTTTGTGTATTTTCCCATGTTATAAATTGTGTGCTTCTGTATTTTCCTATGATATAAATTTGTGATGTGTGTGTATGTGTTTTCCCACATTATGAATAGTATGTGAGTGTATTTTCCTTCATTATACATTGTGTGTGTGTGTGTGTGTGTGTGTGTGTGTGCATTTTCCATGTTATAAATTTTGTGTGTGTATTTACCCCACATTATAAATTATGTGCATGTGTATTTTTGCATGTCATAAATTGAGTTTGTGTGTGTGTGCATGTATTTTCTCGTTATGAATTGTTTTCATGTGTATTTTCCCACATTATCAATTGTGTGCATTTTTATTTACCCTTATTATAAAATGTATGTGTATTTTCCCATGTTATTAATTGTGTCTGTTTGTATTTTTGCATGATATGAATGGTGTGAATGTCTGTATTCTCACACATTATAAATTGTGTACATGTGTATTTTCCAGGTGATAAATTGTGCATTTATGTATATTTTCTCATGTTATACATTGTGTACATTTTCCATGTTAAAAATTGTGTGTGTGTATTTTCCAATGTTATGAATTGTGTGTGTGTGTGTGTGTGTTTATTTTCCAACCTTATAGCTTATGAATGTGTATATTCTCACGTTATAAATTGTTTACGTGTGTATTTTGTGACTGATTTTGTTGTGTTTGTATTGTATGTAGATATGTTTTTGGGGGATTAAATGGGGCAGGTTTGTTAGTGTAGGTCACATAGAAACACTTTAAAACAGATCTTATTTAAAACACTGGATCTCTGCTCATGCTAGACAGGCTGGCACCAAGAGCCTTTGCAAAAGCTTTGGAGAGTGCCCAAGAGACTTCGCAAATGGTTGTTGTTTACAAAAATGCAACGGATGAAAGAACTCGTCAGAGCCGCAGATTGTCTGGAATGGAACTTGCTGTTCTAATTGGGTCATGTGGTTTTGTAAGCAGAGAGAGTCAAACAGGCTTTCTCTCTGAGAAAGAGAGAGAGAGAGATGGAGATCAGTTCTCCAGTTTTACAGGCAGCAGCAGTAGCTGAGACTGGAACAGGACAAGCTGACAAGCTTGTGAAAAACCCCATTTTGGAAGACGGGTTGTGAGTGCTTAGTTCAGCCTGGTCAAAGCCCCTGTGGTTCATGCAAGAAGAGAGGACCGGCTGCCTAATATTTCACTTGAAATAAGGGAAACAAAAAGGAACTCTGTGGTGACCTGAAAGAAAGAGGTTATCATCTGGGAAAACCTTGATGGGGCAAGTTTCTTCAGCAAAGCACTGAAGTGGCTGGTTACAAGGAATCAGTTGTAGGTGTCCAGCGAACAGCAAATCTCTCTCTGAAAACCGACAAGGACCTTCCTGAACTGTAACCATTTACATTCAAGCACCAAAGCCTGCAGTATAAGAATTGCCTGCAAACAATGAACTTGGAGGAATGAGAAATGAGATTGGACTGTGATTCAAAGAACTTTTCTAAACATACTTTACACATTACATACATGTGCGCTTAGAATTAGAAGGGGGTTAAGTTTGGTTAGTTGAGTTAATAGTGATAAGATAAAGTTTGATCCAGTTTTCATGTCCAACGATAATTAAAAGCATATTTTGTTTAAGGAAACATTTGTCTTGGTGAATATCTATTGTTGCTGGGTTTTGGGATCCTCTGGGCTCATAACATTTTTAGGGGGTCGTCTGGGATTTTCCCACCTTTTGAATTGTGTGCGTGTATTTTCCCACATTATAACTTTGTGTGTGTGTGTGTGTGTGTGTGTGTGTGTGTGTGTGTGTATATGTGTGCGTGCACGTGCATGTGTGTGTGTATATTTTCCCACATTATAAATTGTGTGTGTTTATTTTCACATGTTATAAATTGTGCACATTTGTATTTTCCCATGTTATAAATTGTCTGTCTGTCTATTTTCACACGTTATAAATTGTATATGTGTGTATTTTCTTGCGTTATGAATTGCATGTGTATTTTCCCCACATTATAAATTGTGTGTATGTGTATTTTCCCATGTTATTGTGTGTGTGTGTGTGTGTGTGTGTGTGCATTTGTGTGTGCAGCAAATGCGTGTGTATTTTCCCACATTAAAAATTCTGTGCTTGGGTATTTCCCTACATTATATATTCTGTGCATGTGTATTTTTCCTCGTCTACATTGTATGTGTGTTTATTTACCCACCTTATAAATTGTGAACGTGTGCATATTCCCACTTTATAAATTGTTTATGCATGTATTTTCCCACATTATAGATTCTGTTTCTGTGTGTATTTTCCTTCTCTATAAATTATGAGTGTGTGTGTTATAAATTGTGTTCATGTCTATTTTCCCACGTTATAAATTGTGTGCATGTGTTGCGGCCCACCGTGGCAGCGAGCGAGCATGCGCTCTGGGCACTGAGCTCAACCAATGGCCAGCAGCCCACGCAGCGGCACTGGCTCCAACAAGCAAACCGGAAGGTGAAAGGCAAGGGCAGCTTAAAGACCAGCGACCCCAAGATGGCATGGGCCTTGCTGCACAGCCAACAGACAGGGACAGCGCATGGGGAAGAAGGACATTGTTATGCAGGAAAGTACCCACGCACAGGAAACCTGCTTTTGTTATGTGGGTTGTGATGTCATAAAAGGGGGGGGGGTCGACGACGGGAATAATGCTAGTATAAAAGTCAGGCCTGAGCTCCAATAAAACTCAGAGCTTAACCTGACTACACTACCTGTGTGTCTTCGTTTGAGTAGTGCATGGCTACATTCGGTGACCCCAACAGTTTAGACGGCAATGAGCAAACAGGCAGCAGCAGTCAACGTGGTCGCTCTCAAGCTCATGACCTCTGGACAAATCGACCACATGTGTGTGGTTTGATCAGGCTGAGGCACAGTTCCAGATCCAGCAGATAACAGCAGAATCCACCTGGTACTACCATGCGGTGAGCGTCCTGGACCAGGACACAGGAGGCCAGGTGGCCATCTTCATCCAAGAGCCCCCATCGGAAGGCGTGTACACCACCTTCGAGGACTTGCTGAGAAGACCTTTGAGCTTTCACGGAGTGAGAGAGGGGCATGTCTGCTCCACCTGGATGGGCTAGGGGACAGGACCCCTTCAGCTCTCATGAATGAGATGCTGGCTATCGTGGACAAACAAGCCCTGCATCACGTTCGAGCCGGCATTCCTAGAACAACTGCCCCAAGGAAGTCCAACTGCTCCTGGCAGACGCTGACTTCAGTGACCCCCTGGAAAGTCGCAGCACGAGTGGACATTCTTTGGAAACAGAAAAGAGAGTGCTCGGCGCCCGATGGGCTCGTCACTAAAGCCCACAGCCAGACCCGTGCAGACCCGCCGAGAGAACCCGCAAGGTCCAAATGCATTTGGGAGGCAGACTTTCTTCATGGGTGTTCACACTGGCCGCAGTGGAACAGCCGCTCCTCAGGGTAGACCCTGTATGCCCATAGCCTACTCGTGGACCTCAAGGGTCAAAGATTAGTCCATGCCAAGACTTTTCAAATTTCCCCCCTCAAAGATGCCAAGGTCCCAGCACTCCACCTGGACTCCATGCAGCGATCGACCAATGAATACGCCAAGTCCTGGCTGAGTTCCCTGCAGTGCACATCCCCCCAATTAACCATGGCGATGCCCCGGCATGGAGTACAGCACCATATTCTGACCCAGGGCCTGCCGCTCCACGCAAGAACAAGACACCTTCCTCTGGAGGAGCTCCAGCTGGCGAAGGAAGAATTCAAGAAACTGGAGGAGCTCGGCATCATTCAGGTGGTCGGACAGATAATGGGCTTCTTCCATGCATATGGGGCCCAAAGCAACTGTGGGCTGGAGACCATGCGGTAACTACTGCCAGCTCAATGAGGCCACACACCCCATTCCGCACTTCAAGGACTTTGTGGCTAATCTGCACGGGGAAAAGATGTTTTCCAAAGTGGGCCTTGTACGGGGTTATCATCAGATCGTGGTACACCCCGATGATGTCCCCAAGACCACCATCATCACCATTTTCGGCCTGTTCGAATTTATTCAAATGCCATTTGGGCGAAAGAACGCAGCACAGACCTTCCAGCGGCTAATGGATATGATGGACCAAGACCTGGACGGCACCTTCGGGTACCTGGACAACATCCTCGTGGTGAGCAGGAAGCAACAAAAACACATGATGCATCTCCACAACCTCTACACCTGACTAAGTGAGTTTGGCCTAATGTTCAACCCAGCAAAATGCTAGTTCCGGTTGGAGGCCCTCGACTTCCTGGGCTACAGGATAACCAGAGAAGGAGCCACACCACTACCCAGCAAAGTTTCCTAGGCCCATCACAACCAAGAGACTACAGGAGATCGTGGAGATGATCAACTTCTTCCACAGGTTTATCCCCTCAGCTGCCCGGATCATGCGGCCCTTGTTCACCCACATGGCAGGCAAGGCTAAAGACATCACATAGGATGAGGAGTTACCAGAGGCCTTCATGAAGGCCAAGGAAGCCCTGGCAGGCACCGCTATTCTGGCACACCCCAGGGCAGACACCCCAATGGGTCTGATGGTGGATGCCCCAGGAACGGCGATCGGCGGAGTTCTGGAGCAGCAGATCAAAGGAAGTTGGCAGCCGCTGGCTTTCTTCATCAAACACCTGCAGCCTCCGGAACTGAAGTACAGCTCTTTCAACAAAGAACTGCTAGCGCTACACTTAGCCATTTGCCACTTTAGGCACTTCTTAGAGGGCAGGTCTTTCACGGCCTTCACAGACCACAAGCCTCTGATTTTCACCTTGACTAAAATCTCGGACCCCTGGTCAGCCCACCAGCAATGACACCGGTCTTACATCTTGGAGTACACCACAGATGTAAGGCATGTCTCTGGCAAGGACAACACAGTGGCCAATGCACTGTCCAGACAAAGTATCCACGTGCTATCAAGGGGAGTGGACTTCGTGGCACTGGCGGAGGTGCAACAGAGCGACGAGGAGATGCCCCACTACAGGACTCCCATATCGGGACAGCAGCTCCAGGATATCCCAGTCGGCACAGGTAACACCACTCTCCTGTGCCACGTGGCCGCTGGCCAGGTCAGACCTACCATCCCAGCAGCTTGGAGATGGTATGTTTTTGATTCCATCCACGTATAGGCTCACCTGTCCATCAGGACCACGGTCCGGCTGGTGGCGAGCAAGTACATGTTGCATAGATTGCAGAAACGGGTCAGCAGGTGGGCGAAAGCATCCACACAGAGCCAAACAACCAAGGTACAGCGGCATTCCAAGACCCCACCTCAGCACATCGAGCCGGCAGAACAAAGATTTGACGATGTACATGTGGACATAGTAGGGCCCTTACCAGTATCCCAGGGTTTCCGCTACCTGTTCAGGATGATTGATCGCTTCACCATGCGGCCAGAAGCAGACCCGCTGGCAGACACGCCCACAACCTCGTGCGCCAGGGCCCTCATCGTGTCACGGGTGGTATGGTTCGGGTTACCATCCCACATCGCATCTGACAGAGGGTTCCAGTTCATCTCCAGCCTGTGGTCTGACCTCACCAGCCTGTGGGGCGCCCAGCTACACCACACAACAGCCTACCACCCACAGGCACCTCAAGGCTGACTCATGACCAGACTCCAAGGACCTAAGTGGGTAGACTAACTACCATGGGCTCTGTTGGGTATCTATATGGCACTCAAAGAGGACCTCAACACCCCTTCACCAAACTCGTCTATGGAGCTCTACTGGTGGCCCTGGGGGAATTCATACCATCCTAGGCGTACAGCAGGAAGACTCGACAGCTCTCTGCAGGCTGAGGGAAAGAGTCAGCAACCTGGCCCCGATTCCACCTTTCAGGCACAGACACGCGAGGACCAACATTCCCAAAGACCTACAACACTGTGAGTATGCTTTCATTCACAGGGGTCCTCATCATCCACTGCTGCAGAGGTCATACCAGGGTCCATTCCAGGTCAACGGTAACAACGGAGCCACATTCGAGCTGGAGGTTGGAGGCAAGAGGGAGATTTTCACCACGGACAGACTAAAGCCAGCACACCAGGACCTGGCAAGACACCTGCACCATGCCAGAGAGGCAGGTCACCGAAGCCTGCAGAGACTCTGCCTCCAGGCACCAAGGACAATACTTCCAGTTCTGGGTGGGCGGGGGAGGTCATGTGGCTGGCACTCCGGCCGGTGAGTGCAACCAAAGGCCAGAAGCCTGCACAGTGGCACTGGCCCCAACAAGCGAACCAGCGGGTGAACAGCAAGGGCAGTTTAAAGGCCAGTGACCTCAAAATGGTGCTGGCTTTGCTGCGCAGCCAACAAACAGGGACAGTGCATGGGGAAGAAGGGCATTATTATGCAGGAAAGTACTCGTGTGCAGGGAACCTGCTTCTGTTATTCTTGAGATGTCACCCAAGGGGGTGGGGTGGCCTGGTGGGAACAGAGCAAGTATAAAAGCCAGGCCTGAGCCCTAATAAGCTTCAGAGCTTAACCTGACTACACAACGTGTGTGTCTCCTTTTGAGTAGTGAACAGCTATGTGTGTATTTTCCCCACATTCTAAATTGTGTTTGTATTTTCCCACGTTATGAATTGTGTGTTTATTTTCCCACATTAAAAATTGTGTGTGTGTATTTTTCCAAGTTATAATTTGTGTGCATGTGTTTTCCCACGTTATAAATTGGTGTTTGAATTTTCCCATGTTATAATTTGTGTGTATTTTCAAATGTTATAAATTGTGTGTGTGTGTGTGTGTGTATTATTTTCCCACGTTATAAATTGGGTTTGTATTTTTCCATGTTCTAAATTGTGTCTGTGTGTTTTCCCACATGGTAAATTGTGTGCGTGTGTTTTCCCACGTTATAATATGCGTTTTTCCACATATATTTTGTGCGTGTGTTTTGCACGTTATAAATTGGTGTTTGTATATTCCCACATTATAATTTGTGTGTGTGTTTTCCCACGTTAAAAATTGTGTGCGTATGTTTTTTCGCACGATGTAAATTGACATTTGTATTTTCCCACGTTATAATTTGTGTGTATTTTCCCATGTTATAAATTGTGTGTATTTTCCCACTTTATAATTTGTGTGTATGTGTGTATTTTCCCCGCGTTATAAATTGTGTGTTTGTGTGTATTTTCCCATGTTATAATTTGTGTGTGTGAGTTTTCCCAAATTATAATTGTGTGCGTGCATTTTTGCATGTTATAAATTGTGTGTGTATGTGTGTGTTTTTCCATGTTATAATTTGTGTGCGTGTGTTTTCGCACTTATAAATTTTGTGTGTGTGTGTGTATTTTCCCACATTATAATTTATGTGTGTATGTTTTCCCACATTATAAATTGGGTTTGTATTTTTCCATGTTCTAAATTGTGTCTGTGTGTTTTCCCACATGGTAAATTGTGTGTGTGTATTTTCCCATGTTATAAATTGTGTGTATGTTTTCCCATATAAATTTTGTGCGTGTGCTTTTGCACGTTAAAAATTGGTGTTTGTATTTCCCACGTTACAATTTGTGTGTGTGTGTGTTTTCCCAAATTATAAATGGTGTGCGTGCATTTTCGCATGTAATAAATTGTGTGTATGTGTGTATTTTTCCATGTTATAATTTGTGTATGTGGATTCCCACATCATAAATTGGTGTTTGTATTTTCCTATGTTATAATTTGTGTGTGTATTTTCCCATGTTATAAATTGTGTGTATTTTCCCACATTATAATTTGTGTGTGTATGTTTTCCCACGTTATAAATTGGGTTTGTATTTTTCCATGTTCTAAATTGTGTCTGTGTGTTTTCCCACATGGTAAATTGTGTTCGTGTGTTTTCCCATGTTAAATTGTTGTTTGCATTTTCCTACGTTATAATTTGTGTGTGTATTTTCCCATGTTATAAACTGTGTGTATGTTTTCTCATATAAATTTTGTGCATGTGTTTTTGCACGTTAAAAATTGGTGTTTGTATTTCCCACGTTACAATTTGTGTGTGTGTGTGTGTGTGTGTGTGTGTGTGTGTGTGTATGTGTGTGTGTTTTCCCACGTTATAAATCGTTGTTTGCATTTTCCCACGTTATAATTTTTGTGTGTGTGTGTGTTTTTCCACATATATTTTATGCGTGTGTTTTTGCACATTATAAATTGGTGTTTGTATTTTCCCATGTTATAATGTGTGTGTTTTTTGCCATGTTATAAATTGTGTGTGTGTTTTCCCACATATATTTTGAGTGTGTATTTTTGCACATTATAAATTGGTGTTTGTATTTCCCCACATTATAATTTGTGTGTGTGTATTTTCCCACATTATGAATTGTGTGTGTGTTTTCCATTGTTATAAATTGTTTGTATTTTCCCACGTTATAATTTGTGTGTGTGTTTTTGTGTGTTTTCCCACATATATTTTGTGCGTGTATTTTCCCACATTATAAATTGTGTGTGTGTGTTTTCCCATGTTATAAATTGTGTGTGTGTTTGTGTGTTTTCCCACATATATTTTGTGCGTGTATTTTCCCACATTATAAATTGTATGTGTGTGTTTTCCCATGTTATAAATTGTGTGTATTTTCCAACATTATAATTTGTATGTGTGTATTTTCTCCACGTTATAAATTGTGTGTGTGTGCGTATGTGTATTTTCCCACATTATAATTCTGAGTTTTCCCAAATTATAATTGTGTGTGTGCATTTTCGTAGGTTATGAATTGTGTGTATTTTCCAACGTTATAATTTGTGTGTGTGCGTGTGTGTGTGTTTTCCATTGTTATAAATTGTGTGTATTTTCCCACGTTATAATTTGTGTGTTTTTGTGTGTTTTCCCACATATATTTTGTGCATGTATTTTCCCACATTATAAATTGTATGTGTGTGTTTTCCCATGTTATAAATTGTGTGTATTTTCCGACATTATAATTTGTATATGGGTATTTTCCCCACGTTATAAATTGTGTGTGTGTGTGTGTGTGTGTGTGTGTGTATTTTCCCACATTATAATTTGCGTGTGTGAGTTTTCCCAAATTATAATTGTGTGCGTGCATTTTGCAGGTTATAAATTGTGTGTATTTTTCCATGTTATAATTTGTGTGCATGTGTTATCCTATGTTATAAATTGGTGTTTATATTTTTCCATGTTATAAATTGTGTGAGTGTGTTTTCGCACATTATAAATTTTGTGTGTGTCTGTGTGTGTGCGCGTGTGTGTGTCTGTGTATTTTCCCACATTATAATTTGTGTGCGTATGTTTTCCCATGTTATAAATTGTGTCTGTGTGTTTTACCCCATGGTAAATTGTGTGCATGTGTTTTCCCACATTATAAATCAGTGTTTGCATTTTCCCACGTTATAATTTGTGTGTGTGTTTTCCCACATAATATTTGTGCGTGTGTTTTTGCACATTAAAAATTTGTGTTTGTATTTCCCTCGTTATAATTTGTGTGTGTGTTTTCCCAACTTATAAATTGTGTGTGTGCATTATCGCACGTTATAGATTGTGTGTGTGTGTGTGTGTGTGTGTGTGTGTGTGTGTGTGTGTGTGTGTGTGTGTGTGTTTTCCATTGTTCTAAATTGTGTGTATTTTCCCACGTTATAATTTGTGTGTTTTTGTGTGTTTTCCCACATATATTTTGTGCATGTATTTTCCCACATTATAAATTGTATGTGTGTGTTTTCCCATGTTATAAATTGTGTGTATTTTCCGACATTATAATTTATATATGGGTATTTTCCCCACGTTATAAATTGTGTGTGTGTGTGTGTGTGTGTGTGTGTGTGTATTTTCCCACATTATAATTTGCGTGTGTGAGTTTTCCCAAATTATAATTGTGTGCGTGCATTTTGCAGGTTATAAATTGTGTGTATTTTTCCATGTTATAATTTGTGTGCATGTGTTATCCTATGTTATAAATTGGTGTTTATATTTTTCCATGTTATAAATTGTGTGAGTGTGTTTTCGCACATTATAAATTTTGTGTGTGTCTGTGTGTGTGCGCGTGTGTGTGTCTGTGTATTTTCCCACATTATAATTTGTGTGCGTATGTTTTCCCATGTTATAAATTGTGTCTGTGTGTTTTACCCCATGGTAAATTGTGTGCATGTGTTTTCCCACATTATTAATCAGTGTTTGCATTTTCCCACGTTATAATTTGTGTGTGTGTTTTCCCACATAATATTTGTGCGTGTGTTTTTGCACATTAAAAATTTGTGTTTGTATTTCCCTCGTTATAATTTGTGTGTGAGTGTTTTCCCAACTTATAAATTGTGTGTGTGCATTATCGCACGTTATAGATTGTGTGTGTGTGTGTGTGTGTATGTGTGTGTGTGTGTGTGTGCGCGCGCGTGTGTTTTCCCACGTTATAATTTGTGTGTGTTTGTGTTTTCCCACGTTATAAATTGAGTGTATTTTCCCACGTTATAATTTGTGTGTGCATGTGTTTTCCCATGTTATAAATTGGTGTTTGTATTTTCCCACATTATAGTTTATGTGTGTGTGCTTTCCCACGTTATAAATTGTGTGTGTATTTTACCACGTTATAATTTGTGTGTGTGTTTTCACACATTATAAATTGTATGTGTATTTTCCCATATTATAATTTGTGTGTGTTAGTTTTCCCAAATTATAAGTTGTGTGCATGCATTTTCACATGTTATAAATTGTGTGTGTGTGTGTGTGTGTGTGTGTGTGTGTGTGTGTGTGTATTCCCACATTTTAAATTGGTGTGTGTATTGTCCCATGTTATAAATTGTGTGTGTGTGTTTTCCACATATTTTTTGCGTGTGTTTTTGCATGTTATAAATTGGTGTTTGTATATTCCCACATTATAATTTGTTTGTGTATTTCCCCACGATCTGAATTGTGTGTGTATTTTCCCACATTAAAAATTTTTTGCATGTGCTTTGCACGCTATAAATTGTGTGTGTGTATTTTTCCAAGTTATAATTTGTGTGCATGTGTTTTCCCACGTTATAAATTGGCGTTTGAATTTTCCCACTTTATAATTTGTGTGTGTATTTTCAAATGTTATAAATTGTGTGTGTGCGTGTGTGTGTGTGTGTGTGTGTGTGTGTGTGTGTGTATTCCCACATTATAATTTGTTTGTGTATTTTCTCATGTTATAATTTGTGTGGTGTTTTCCAATGTATTAAATTGGTGTTTGTATTTCCCCACATTAGAATTTGTGTGTGTGTGTTTTCGCATAATATAAATTGATGTTTGTATTTTCCCATGTTATTATTTGTGTGTATTTTCCCATGTTATAAATTGTGTGTGTGTGTTTTTCCACAAATATTTTGTGCATGTGTTTTTGCATATTATAAATTGGTTTTTGTATATTCCCAAGTTATAATTTGTATGTGTATTTTCCCACATTAAAAATTGTTTGTATTTTCCCACATTATAAATTGTGCGCATGTGTTTTCACACATTATAAATTGTGTGTTTTTTCACATTATAAATTGTGTGTATGTGTTTTTTCACATTATAAATTGTGTGTGTGTTAGTGTGCGTGCGTGCGTGTGTGTGTGTTTTTTTCCCCACGTTATAATTTGTGTGTGTGTTTTCCCACATAATATTTGTGCGTGTGTTTTTGCACATTAAAAATTTGTGTTTGTATTTCCCTCGTTATAATTTGTGTGTGAGTGTTTTCCCAACTTATAAATTGTGTGTGTGCATTATCGCACGTTAAAGATTTTGTGTGTGTGTGCGCGTGTGTTTTCCCATGTTATAATTTGTGTGTGTTTGTGTTTTCCCACGTTATAAATTGAGTGTATTTTCCCACTTTATAATTTGTGTGTGCATGTGTTTTCCCATGTTATAAATTGGTGTTTGTATTTTCCCACATTATAGTTTATGTGTGTTTGCTTTCCCACGTTATAAATTGTGTGTGTATTTTACCACGTTATAATTTGTGTGTGTGTTTTCACACATTATAAATTGTATGTGTATTTTCTCATATTATAATTTGTGTGTGTTAGTTTTCCCAAATTATAAGTTGTGTGCATGCATTTTCATATGTTATAAATTGTGTGTGTGTGTGTGTGTGTGTGTGTGTGTGTGTGTGTGTATTCCCACATTTTAAATTGGTGTGTGTATTGTCCCATGTTATAAATTGTGTGTGTGTGTTTTCCACATATTTTTTGCGTGTGTTTTTGCATGTTATAAATTGGTGTTTGTATATTCCCACATTATCATTTGTTTGTGTATTTCCCCACGATCTGAATTGTGTGTGTATTTTCCCACATTAAAATTTTTTTGCATGTGCTTTGCATGCTATAAATTGTGTGTGTGTATTTTTCCAAGTTATAATTTGTGTGCATGTGTTTTCCCACGTTATAAATTGGCGTTTGAATTTTCCCACGTTATAATTTGTGTGTGTATTTTCATATGTTATAAATTGTGTGTGTGTGTGTGTGTGTGTGTGTGTGTGTGTGTGTGTGTGTATTCCCACATTTTAAGTTGGTGTGTGTATTGTCCCATGTTATAAATTGTGTGTGTGTGTTTTCCACATATTTTTTGCGTGTGTTTTTGCATGTTATAAATTGGTGTTTGTATATTCCCACATTATAATTTGTTTGTGTATTTCCCCACGATCTGAATTGTGTGTGTATTTTCCCACATTAAAAATTTTTTGCATGTGCTTTGCATGCTATAAATTGTGTGTGTGTATTTTTCCAAGTTATAATTTGTGTGCATGTGTTTTCCCACGTTATAAATTGGCGTTTGAATTTTCCCACGTTATAATTTGTGTGTGTATTTTCATATGTTATAAATTGTGTGTGTGTGTGTGTGTGTGTGTGTGTGTGTGTGTGTGTGTGTGTGTGTGTATTCCCACATTTTAAGTTGGTGTGTGTATTGTCCCATGTTATAAATTGTGTGTATGTTTTCCCATATAAATTTTGTGCGTGTGCTTTTGCACGTTAAAAATTGGTGTTTGTATTTCTCACGTTACAATTTGTGTGTGTGTGTGTTTTCCCAAATTATAAATGGTGTGCGTGCATTTTCGCATGTAATAAATTGTGTGTATGTGTGTATTTTTCCATGTTATAATTTGTGTATGTGGATTCCCACATCATAAATTGGTGTTTGTATTTTCCTATGTTATAAATTGTGTGTGTATGTGTGTGTTTTTCCATGTTATAATTTGTGTGCGTGTGTTTTCGCACGTTATAAATTTTGTGTGTGTGTGTGTGTGTATTTTCCCACATTATAATTTATGTGTGTATGTTTTCCCACATTATAAATTGGGTTTGCATTTTTCCATGTTCTAAATTGTGTCTGTGTGTTTTCCCACATGGTAAATTGTGTGTGTGTATTTTCCCATGTTATAAATTGTATGTATGTTTTCCCATATAAATTTTGTGCGTGTGCTTTTGCACGTTAAAAATTGGTGTTTGTATTTCCCACGTTACAATTTGTGTGTGTGTGTGTTTTCCCAAATTATAAATGGTGTGCGTGCATTTTCACATGTAATAAATTGTGTGTATGTGTGTATTTTTCCATGTTATAATTTGTGTATGTGGATTCCCACATCATAAATTGGTGTTTGTATTTTCCTATGTTATAATTTGTGTGTGTATTTGCCCATGTTATAAATTGTGTGTATTTTCCCACATTATAATTTGTGTGTGTATGTTTTCCCACGTTATAAATTGGGTTTGTATTTTTCCATGTTCTAAATTGTGTCTGTGTGTTTTCCCACATGGTAAATTGTGTTCGTGTGTTTTCCCATGTTAAATTGTTGTTTGCATTTTCCTACGTTATAATTTGTGTGTGTATTTTCCCATGTTATAAACTGTGTGTATGTTTTCTCATATAAATTTTGTGCATGTGTTTTTGCATGTTAAAAATTGGTGTTTGTATTTCCCACGTTACAATTTGTGTGTGTGTGTGTGTATGTGTGTGTGTTTTCCCACGTTATAAATCGTTGTTTGCATTTTCCCACGTTATAATTTTTGTGTGTGTGTGTGTTTTTCCACATATATTTTATGCGTGTGTTTTTGCACATTATAAATTGGTGTTTGTATTTTCCCATGTTATAATGTGTGTGTTTTTTGCCATGTTATAAATTGTGTGTGTGTTTTCCCACATATATTTTGAGTGTGTATTTTTGCACATTATAAATTGGTGTTTGTATTTCCCCACATTATAATTTGTGTGTGTGTATTTTCCCACATTATGAATTGTGTGTGTGTTTTCCATTGTTATAAATTGTTTGTATTTTCCCACGTTATAATTTGTGTGTGTGTTTTTGTGTGTTTTCCCACATATATTTTGTGCGTGTATTTTCCCACATTATAAATTGTGTGTGTGTGTTTTCCCATGTTATAAATTGTGTGTGTGTTTGTGTGTTTTCCCACATATATTTTGTGCGTGTATTTTCCCACATTATAAATTGTATGTGTGTGTTTTCCCATGTTATAAATTGTGTGTATTTTCCAACATTATAATTTGTATGTGTGTATTTTCTCCACGTTATAAATTGTGTGTGTGTGCGTATGTGTATTTTCCCACATTATAATTCTGAGTTTTCCCAAATTATAATTGTGTGTGTGCATTTTCGTAGGTTATGAATTGTGTGTATTTTCCAACGTTATAATTTGTGTGTGTGCGTGTGTGTGTGTTTTCCATTGTTATAAATTGTGTGTATTTTCCCACGTTATAATTTGTGTTTTTGTGTGTTTTCCCACATATATTTTGTGCATGTATTTTCCCACATTATAAATTGTATGTGTGTGTTTTCCCATGTTATAAATTGTGTGTGTTTTTCCACATATATTTTATGCGTGTGTTTTTGCACATTATAAATTGGTTTTGTATTTTCCCATGTTATAAATTGTGTCTGTGTGTTTTCCCACATGGTAAATTGTGTGTATGTGTTTTCCCACATTATAAATCAGTTTTTGCATTTTCCCACGTTATAATTTGTGTGTGTGTTTTCCCA